>NC_056737.1:1103842955-1103884552 GCF_019279795.1 Protopterus annectens | reverse complement strand
CAGATTCTCAACGATTATTGAAGTTGTTCCTTATTTTCTGTTTAGCACCTTTCAGTTGCTCATGTTGTTATGTGAGATTCCCCCTAGTCTGCAATACTTCAACCTTTGTCAGTCCCTCTAAATAATGCTTGTTGCTTAACCATCTCTTTTTTCTTTTATTTCTACCCTTTTTTAAACTCCACTTTCATTTTATCCCACTCCCTATCTATATTTTCTGAAGATATTTCTATCTTCCCTCATAATTCCTGAATAATTTCCACTACCCATTCCTTAAATTCCTCTCTTTTTCACAGATAGGTGGGAAGCCTCAGTGTCTCTCTTATTTCAGTACCCTGCTTTTTTATTTCAGTTTTTGACTTGTGATCCGAAATAGTTATTGGGTATGTATCAAATGTTTAAATGCACATTTTCCTGTGAAGTATAATTAATGTCTTGCCTAGCCCAGTTTTTGTACCATGGGAAATATGTAAATTCTCTCCAAATTCCTACTACTGAATTCACATCTTCATGCCAAATAATTACATAACTTTCTTCAAAAATCTAGCTATTTTTATATTTTCCCATCTAACCTCACTGATATATCTTCACTGTTGAAAATCAAATTTCAGACCCACCTATAAGTAGTATTCCTTGCTGAAAACTGATTATTTACCCCAGAATTTTCTTAAGCTCCATTGTGGCAGTTTTAGGTGGAGTATAAGTACATGCCAGCATAATCCTCCTCCTCCCTTGCCAGTAGTTCGGTGAAACTACAGCTCTACTAATATGGTCTTTTTCTGTTATCACTACTGGGGCTTTTCTAGCAATTAATATAAGTACTCCCCTTTTCCATTGTCCCAGATATTCCACTGAATAACCATCCTGAAATATTTCTTAAGTTCAAATGTTCAGTTCTTTTCAAATGTGTCTCCTGTAACATAGCTATTTGCAGTCTACTTTTGTTAATATAGTTCACTACTCTCTCTTTTTTTTGTATATACCTGTGAGACCATTCACATTCAGGGATAATATGGAAAGTGTTACCATTATGATAAGACATTGTTATTCCTCACCTGTTATGTATAACAGCTTTTTTTAAATGTCTAGTTCCAGATTTTGTATTACATGCAGGCACTTATGTTTGGCAGATTGATCTTTTTTTCAGTTGTTTCTAGTTGTATCTATTTGAACCTATGTCACATTTTACAAGACCTTGTTTTAATGATAATCCTCAAAGAAATAAAACATACACACCCCCAGAATATCACCATAATCTGTTAACTTAATGCAAACACACAAAACTGTATGCATTATTCAAATAATGAAGTTTAACCTTCCTAATAGGAGCAGTTGACCCAAACTGGCAGCTATACTTAAATTGCCCAATAATGAATGTTATCCATGCTAACACACATGATACAGCCTGTTCTGCTTATGTTAAGTTCTGTCTGTTTTTGTTTTATCTTTATTCCTCTTCCAGATGTAGAAAACAGTTTGAAAGATTTCATAAAACACAATCATTAAGCCATTGGAAGAAAAATTTTTATTGCCTTTATCTGATTTCCATAAAAGCATAAGAACCAGACAGATAGATGTCTTCAGGTTCATAGGTTGGTACTAGGCTATCAGCCCTAGGGCCTATACAAGCCTAGCCATAACAGTTCCCCGGCTATTTCTTCCCAGGAAATTTATTTCCCTGGTCCCCTGTCTAGCAGGATGACTGACGTGGTGAATTTCTTATCTCCCATCCAGTCGTCAAGGTTCCTTTTGAAGATGGCCAAAGAGGAGCTCTGCTTGATATGTATGGGCAGTCTATTCCAGAGTATGGGGAGTCTCTGAGACAGGAACCTATCCCTCCAGCATGTTTTGTTCATTGTGATGACCAGGTTTAGATCTCTGGTGCGTATGGCTATGAGGGATTGGAATTTCTTTGTGTAGCATGTCCAGCAGCTGGGTTTGACATGGCCTTGTATGTTAAGCAGAGATTGCCTCTGAGTAGGTGATATGCGACAAGTATAGCTGGAGTTTCTTTAGACGGTCAGCATAAGGGATCTGCTTTTGAACTGTGATTCAACAAGCTTCTCATGTTGCACTATGAACACTTATTTGCTAAAGGAAATCTTTCATTGCATTCGGTGTTCTTTTATTTTCTTGCTTCTGCTTAAAACATGTTAGGTCAAGCCAAGGGCTTTCATCCAGTCATTTCCATATGCAAAAGTTTAAAATAAAAAGCATATCAATTTACTTATTTCATGCTCTTTTGTCCAGACTTTCTTCTATTTTTACATTGCAGCACCTACATTTCTGAAACCTGAACAACAAGTAAGAATTATGAAGAAAAAAGGCACCTGTTTATTTTAGTATCCTTACTGCACACAAAAATAACCTAAAAGGTTTTTACTGTGTAGCATGTAGTATATGTCATGTTTTATAAAAATGCTGTGAAGAAAAAATGTTTTACTTATAGTTACCTATTTCCTTCCTCTTTCCCTCTCCTTAATATTCTTCCAAACATTAATGACATGAAATAGGACATATGCTTTGGAGTCCCCTACAAGTTTAACAAAGTAAAAAAAAAAGTCAAATATTTCCATGTTTTCTTTTTCCAACATATTTCACAAATGTGATTGATGCTTTGTAATCCCACATTTGTTTCATTCATTTCTGAGTTGATGGTTTTCTTCCTGTTTATCTCAGTCTCACAACTTTAATCTCTGGTTCATTTCTAACGTACTTCTGGTTCTTTTCATCAACTCCTGTGCTTTTTTCTGTTTGAAGCATTTACCTATGGAACATTGATAAAGGTTTCACTGGCATAGTCTCTCTTTGACCTTCATTATCAGAAGAATAAGAAGCAGGATCCTTTTCTGTTTGATAACTCACTTTTTGTTGGACAGACTTGTATTTCCTCCTTAATGTTCTGCATCAAAAAGTGAATTTGACCCTCCGGGGAAAAATATTCTGTAGATAGCTGGATACAGCAGCTTGAATCTCACACCTGCTTTTCGACATTCTCTGATTACTGGAATAAATTTACTCTTCTTCTGCCTGGTGTACAGTGACTAATCATTTTCTACAAACGCTCCGTCTCCAACTTCTAATACTTTGTCCTTCTGCCACACTTTTATCACAATCAGTTCTTTTTGCTGGTAGGATTTCATATTTACTGTTAGAGGTTTTTGCTGCTGTTTCATGGCCATGTGCAGATCCCACACAAAATGTGCCCTTTCAATTAACAAGTTCTGCTGTGGAATAACAGTCCAGTTGATACAGTCTATTCCTTTCAATTTGTCTGGTACAAAGTTCAATTTTTCCCTATGCTCTGGCCTCTAATGCTACCATTTTTTGAAACATCTCTTCTTGAACTGTCTTATACTCACTAGCCTATTCATTTTTGACCTTTGACTTTTGCAGTTTTGTCAGCTCATCTGAATATCTATTTAAAGCTTCTTCCATTTTTTCCAGCCTTTTGTTATTTAATGTGATATACTCCTTCATTTTTTTGTTTTTATCAGCTCTGAGCACATTGTTTTTTTCTTCTAGATTACTGGAAGTCATGTCTTGCACCAAAGCTGGAGACTGAGCTGCTTTTTCCTCCATAGCTGCAGGATTCTTCCCAGCCAGTGTTTTCTCCTCACCTTTTGTGGTTGATTTTGTCTCAGGTTCTCTAAATTTCTTCTTTGTTGGCATCCAGGCAATGCAATTACTAGTCAGTAACTGAAATTTATCCTAAAAGACACCGACACATTCTGAGTTTGTGTTTTCACACTGGAAAAGCTGAAATTAGTCTGTTACTCGGGGTGCAGCCATCTTGAAAGTTTTGCTATGGACCGTTTGAGCAATCTGGGGATCACTGTCAACCTAAAGAAGTTTTGCTTTATTCCATATCAGGATCAGATTTCCCTAGGATTCAGGCACAACATACTGTCAATGACAACTGTACTTCCAGAAGACCAGGTTCCTTTCCTAGTAGAGTAGATTACTTTCAAAAGTTTTTTCTCTTGGATATGATCTCTGCAAAAGAGATTCTCATAGCCTTTAGGATACATGGCATCAATTCCTGTGATAACATGTACCATACTCCATAAAAGGAAGATTCAGTGGCATCTGAAGTCTGTCAGGAATCCACATTACCATCCATTAACCTAACCAATTCCTCTCTTGACCTTCATCAACAAGGAACATTTATGGTAGATCAGTCAGATTTCACTCAACCTAGGAGTGCCCTATCTGGTTCCTTCACCTTGCCAGGATTTGTTCAAAGCTACCTCAGATCTGGCATAGTGAGCCTGTTCCAAGGCCATCAGAATCCAATTGGTATGGTCTCTAAAAGAAAGAAAGGGCCACATACAAGGAAGATGAAGGCTCTTCTTTCAGACCTTTAATCCCGACATTACCTCCGGATCTTTCATGACAGTTTTATGTGGTACATCAACAAGTAGAGAGCATCAAGTCTTGCTGCCTCTGCAAGTTAGCTTTGATTGCTTGGGAGGTAACCACTTAACACAAAATCTTTCTCTAGGCTCTGTACATACCTTCCAGAAGGAGCATGGTAGCAGATCTTTTGAGCATCTCCAGAACAGACCCTTACAAACAGATGCTAAACAGAGAGGTCTTTTGGATATTGCCAGTACTGGGGTACTCCATAGATAGATATTTTTGCCTCCATGCACAATAGACAGCTTAGGCTGGGAGAGAGTGTGAGGTGGAGAGCATGTTGGACTGTCAGTAGGTTAGATAATGGATTGTGAGTAGGTAGCTAAGTTGCAGGCTATGTACACAAAGTTAGGCTAGTGGCGAGACCAATATATATATATATATATATATATATATATATATATAAAAAACAGAAGTTAGAGCTTGCCTGGGGAATGCAGGAACCACCTAAATATGGTGTGAGGGGAGGGTGCCCAGGCTTTGGTATGCTGGGTGGATGTATGGCTGTCCATGGCAGGTTATCCCATCAGTTAATACTACAGCAGTGATAATTAGGTCATTTACTGTTATGGCAAGTTCTTACACAACCAGATCTTGTGTACTGTCATTTGTAGATTGAGTGATCCAGGAAGAGTTCATTGCAAATAAGGGTGGGCAATATTTTATTTGAGGATTATCGTTTGCAGTACAGGGACTTTCCCAGTTTGTAATGGAAATGGGTTACAGTATTTATAATCTAGTGTTAGTTGTTGGATTGCTGTTTTTGTGATATGTTGCACATAATGCAGTAAAGGTAAGTTGTTAGTCAGAAGTTATACCAAGGTACCTTTATTCTGTAACTGTTCAGTAGTTCTGTACAGTGGGGTCAGTAATGTTAAACATGGGGTGGATTTCAGTTTTTGATGTGTGCTCACATAATTTAGTATTTTTTTTCTGTTTTTTTTATAACTGTTTAATACAAGCTACGTGTCAGTCAGACATTTTCATGGTGAAATGAAGGCTTTATTGTAGCTTTTCTTGTAACATGTAAGGTGACATTCCATACTGAAGTATGATGAGGTCATCTGTATAAAGGGCCCCTTTCAGGGCTTGGGAGGTCAAATGTTAGGCTGTTAATGAATATGGAGTAAAGTACTGGTCCCATGGTTGAGCCTTGTGGTACTCATGCTGATAAAATACCATATTTCCATGTGTTTGACCATAAAAGTTGTGCTGGTTAGGTATATAGCAAAGTACTGTAGAGCACGTTCGCATTTACCAAAGTTACCTGCAGCTGCCTAAAATGATAACTGATACTGTCTTCAGCCTTTGCGGGGACTAGTCATTGTTCCCCTTAGTAGCAACCGCACCACTGACTGACATTAACTAGCTGAAGTCGCAGTCATGACTGCGTAAATGCATACCAAGACTGCTCCTTGACTTCTGCAGTGCAGTTGTGCCCCCTAACAGCCTGTGCCTAGGGGCCTCCAGCCCATTCAACTCACCTTAGGGACATCTTTATTTTTCTCCTTTGTTTTTGTGTAACCAGGTAATATCTATTATTAACTATTCTCCTAAAGGTTAAGTTGCATTTATTTGCATTTGTGATTGCAATGCAGATAAAACCTCTGCCTTAAATAATGGTTAAGCTCTGCCTTCCTTGGTTGAATTGATATAACACTATTTTATTTAACCAAGTAGGTTCATCCTATGGCCTGAACAGAAATTCAAAATACAGTCTGATACCAACATCACATAAATGACATCCAAAACAGCAGTGCAAAAGGAGTTTTTACGTACAACAGTAATATTCATTAATACTAGAGCAAGTTCCAAATAAATAATACTGCATGACTATGTTTTCTGTGCTTGTCTGAGTTTGTTGTGCTCTACTCTGCTGTGCTTCTGTTTCATTTTCAGTTCATCTCAGACAAGAAATGCTGGATGATGCTCAGAATAAACTCATGAATCTTTTGAACAGCACTGAAGGGAAAGTGGACAAGTAAGTAGCTTTGGTCATTTTTATTTACTTTATTATTTAACTGGTAAGTGTGCTGGACCACAAAACCTTTCCTGTTTCAACCAGGCCATAGGCACAGATAGAAACAAATACAGTTACAATGAGAAGAACCAGATGTTCTGCAACAGTCATCAAGATTGTATGGCATAGACATTGACCATTTGACTGATTAAATCTTCACACATTGCCTTATTCCCCTTCTTTCCCATCATGCATTGTCCCTCCCAATCCTGTTTTTCATTGTGCAAATCCTTTACCCCTCCTCCCCAAGACACACTTACACTATTAATCAAAAAAGTGGCAACTTTTTCTGCTACTACTTTGGATCAGACTGTTGCATTTGTGTGTATGTGACCTTTGTGCATTTATTTCTGTTCAGTATTCCAACCTTTATTGTAATTCAGTGCCTTTTTCTTTTCTCTTTTTCTTCCCTTTGGTATTGTGAGCCTTCAGCCTACTCAGAATCTAACACCAAACCGTGTATTTTCAGGTGTGCCTACAGCAGTTCTCATTCACTCTCTGATGGGAATACTCATTGTCCATGATGCCTGAGAGGGAGACATAACATGTCTTATTTCATTTGTGCTAATTTCAGTTGTTTCATAAGGAAGGGAAAAAAAACAAAAGCAAGAGAAACTACCAAACTACGTGTGTACAGACTTTGTTAAAAGGTCAAAGGTGGAATTAGACTCATGGTCCTAAAAAGAGCCATCATGGAGATTTTGTCCAGCTCCCAATGATTAACATTTAAGTTTAGCTACATAACAATCAAGTATATTTTAAGTTGCTCCAAAGCCAGTCTTTCTACTCTGTACAGGTCATTTCCGTGTTTTTGCTACTCCCACATTGTTTTTTTATGTGTGATTAGATCCCTCTGTTTATACTAATTGACATATATTCCTGATATTTTCCCTGTGTGGTAAAATTTTAAGATTTTTTTAAAGATAACATGGCACAGAGTCACTGTGTACTTATCTGTAAATGGTTATTAAACCCCCTCTCTTTGATTGATTAAATAGATTCAGATTCCAATCTTTTTGGGTATGACAGCTTTTTCACTGAAGTCACCTTTCTGGTGAGTCAGACACTGTTGCCATAACGGTAAGTTGTCTTTCCTTATCACTGTTGCAGTATTCTTTACTCTTGGGATATCCTGACCATAACGGTACGTTGTCTTTCCTTATCACTGTTGCAGTATTTTTTACTCTTGGGATATCCTGATGAGGACTGCCTAATTTCCAGCCAACATACCAAAGCTTTACATCTTCTAGGCATTGTTTGTCAGGCATGTGTCCTTACGTACAAGGTGTAAGGTACATATGTGATGCACGGATGCCTAATCCTCAGAACTTCTTTGCTTCCAGTCCAATTGATACCCATGAATTCTGTATGCACATCATTCACAGAACTGGTTCATGTACCAAGCTTTCTAAAGATAAGTGCCCTGTCGGGGTTCCTTCCTTTCTTTTTTCCTCCTTGTAGGTTTTCATGTCATCTTTGAAGGGGTAATGTGAGTGCGGGAGGCAGATGCCCCATAAAGATAAATACAAGAAGTGCGTTTTATGTCTGTGTGCTGCACATGACCATATTCAATGTGTTATTTGTCAGGCATTTGTCCTAAGAGACACTGTAGCTGTCTGCATCCCATTCTATTGATTTGGAAAACCTGCATCTGAAGGTAGTGACCCAAGGTATCATGGCCAAATCCACCTGCCTTGAAGTTCAGCTGCTAGTAAAGAAAAAAGGTAAAAGAACACATACTGAACCTGCTGCTGTTCAGCCTCCACCAGATGTCTCCCTCTGTTTAGATGAGGAAGTCAAGGACCAGTCTGTGTTGACCCCAATTTCCTTTACAGTGACCCACTTTGATGCCAACACAGAGCTGCCTTCTCAAACATCCACTGAGGCTGTGCATACGTCTAGTATGGATGTAGGGAGGTAACCACAGCTGATTATATCTGAAGAGCCAAAGGGGATTCACCAAATATTAGTCAGGGAAGAGGTGTCTGATACCCTCATTGAATCTAGGCAGGAATCTGAACCTCTAAGTTTTGTCGTGGCAGATGTTCCCATATAAAAGAAACAAAAAAAACCTACTTCAGCTAAGGAGTCTCATAAAGAGATGCCCTTCCGGCTCTGAAACCCCACAGGATTTTTCTGTCCCTGCGGCTGCTGCTCCTTGGTCATCCAGCCCATCTAAGAGACATAGGGATTCTGATTCTTCTGATGAAGATTTGGACTGTGGTGAAGAATCCTTAGTATAGTCCTCACAGGTACACTCTGCTTTGGCCCTGGGGTCTGTTGAAAAAATTATTTATCCCCCTGCCTCTCCTTTTGAGGAATTATCTTTTGGGGACACAGTGGTCCGTATGATGGAACACTAATTGGGACTGTTCCTAGGTTTCAGAGGTTCAAAAGTGATATAATGAACTCTTGCAGATGGACTCAACCAGACCTTCTGCAATACCTTGTCTTAGCTGCCTTTTTGGATGCATTTACAACAGCTTCTCAGGCTCCTGACTGTCAATCTCCGGCCCATAAGAACCACACAGACTTATACAAGTACTTATGATCGTCCGAAACCTTATAAAAAGTCCATCATCTGATTCTGCTGTTTCCATGTCCACAGATAAGCCATCCAAACTGCTTTCCTCTTCCAAGCCTTTCCCTTCTGACAAGAACAAGCCAGGCTATGGAGAGCTATGAGGAAAAGTACAAGAAGTGCTTTTAGGGCCATTAATTATCAGTCCCACATGGCTGGATATGTTCTGACTCTTCTCTTCCAGCTTGTGTGGGAGGTTGATTGATACACCTGATTTGAACAGTAAGACTTCTGCTGTTTCTCTTATGATTTCTGCCTGTCAGGTGGCTCGCCATTCTATTAAACATAGCTGATGCCTCTTCTAGGGCAGCTGCACCTGGTTTTGTCATGAGGAGATATTCCTGGTTGCTCCTGCAGGCCTTACCTGAAGCCACTAAGGCCAAACTTTTAGATCCTCCCTTAGACAACCAGAATCTTTTTGACGCTGCTGCTGCAGAATTGTTTAAAACCCTGCAGGACAAAGGCAATGTTAAACAAGACCTAAAACAAGTTGTTTTTTCTCCTGTCTCTAGGTTCCAGAGGAACTGTCTATTGAAGTCTTCCTTTTTCTCATAGACAGCTTAGACAGCTTCCTAGGAGTTAGTGGGTTTCTAAGTGGATTTTCCCAGACAAGCATACTGAGAGTTCTAGAGGGCAAAACACTTTTTCCTGATAAATCAGCCTGCGTCTCACATCTGGCCTCCCCTCCTCCTCAGTCAGATTTCTCTGTCCCTCAGGCTAACCCTGTTCTTTCCTTTCTCTTTGGCAACTGATAACCATAAATATCTGGGTTCTCTCCATCATCCAACATGGTTATTTTATGGTTTTGGAAGATGTTCTTCGTGTTTCACTGTTGCAGTCATCACATTTGGGTTATCTGCTTGCAGTAGCGGTCAGTTGGCCTGATTAACAAAGTCTAGGGTCCTGCGTCGGTTGCTGTCTCTTCCTCCTTGACGTCAGGTCGTCAGGGGTATAAAACATGCAGCCGACGCCATTACATCAGTCTTTCTTGCCGTGCGGTGCCCGAAGCAGAAGCAGTTTGCAAGTGCCAGTCGGCCGACTCCTGAAATTTTCATTTTCGAGTTTCAGAACCAGTCTTCAACTAAAAGCTATGTACCTCGTTGGGAAAACTTTTTCTTGCTCTAAACTGATGTCAGTAAAAGTAAATAATTGCATTTCTTGTGGAAAGCAAATACCTTATAAAGATTTTCATTCGTACTGTATTCCTTGCCTAGGTCCTGACCATGACATGCCTCGCTCTCAGTTTTGTGCCTTATTTAAACATCGAACTATCCGTTGTCTGTATATTTTCGCTTCTAAATATTTTGGTACTCTGTTCAATTATCCTGATATTTCTTCAGTAAGCCATCCGATTACCGACATTCCAAAAAAACGCAAAGATAAAGACAGAGACAGGCAGCCTAGGTCCAAAGCTGCCGACGATGCTTCTCCTAAGCCAGTCGACAGTTCGCCAGTACTCAGTGAGGCGCTTTTGTAGCCCTTGATACCTGCTACTTCAGATTCGCAGGCCTCTACTGAGACCTATTTGGATTCTGGTATGCCACAAAATGCTTCAACTACGGAAGTCTCTACCTTGGATGGGTCCGGAACCACTGTGCAGGCACCGGCTTCTGAGGATGTATTCAGGCCTATTGACTTGCATATTAAACTGACGCAATCTTCATCTTCAAGGCCTAAAACTCGAACCATGCCTAGAAAACTGACGCCCAGACCGCATGGTCAGGCCTCTATGCCTAAAAAAACAAATGATAAGAATGGCTGAAGACCTTATTACTTTAATTAGGGGAAGGCAACCTTCCCCCTCTAAGAAACCTAGGATTGAGTTTGCTTTTGATACCTCTGACCAGGATTCTGAAGTTTCTGTTTCCTCTGATGACCAGGATTTACCCTTATCTACCTATGAGGATTCTGATGCTGAGGACTTAATTCCCTCTGCCCCCCCCCCCCCCCCCCCCCAGAGGATTTCTCTTTTGGTGAAACCTTGCATACTCTCAGGGAGCATTTCCGTTGGGAAAGTCAGCATTTCTCGGATTCTAAAAAGAGGCTTAGGGATTTCTTATTCCTGCCCCAGCACATGCTTTTAGCCATACCGCCTGTATTTTAGCCATACCTCCTGTACTAGACATTGTTGATGAAGCTTTTTCGGGATCTAGCTTAGCCCCTGATTCTTTACCTCCTGCTCCCAGAAAAACTGATAGATATTACAGGGTTCCTGACTCTCAAGTTCCTTTTCAAAAATCCTACTGCGAATCCTGAGACCATTTCACAGGGACCCAAGGGCATTAAAGCTATTACTGCCAAAAATTCTACCCCGTCTGATAGAGACTCCAGGGCGCTGGACAGATGGGGTAAGAAGATATACACTTCTGCAACTGTGGCCATTAGGGCCTTAAACTGCCAGTTTCATATGTTAAAGTATCAGCAGCATATTATTGGATTGCTTAAACAGAAAATGATGATGATTCCTGATTGTGCTGAAAATAAGGGTTTACAGTAGTTAATGCATTCTGCTGAACAAGTTGAAAAACATACTTTGCAATGTGGTTTTGATTCACTAAAGGCATCTTGCAGGGCTGCTGTAACTGGGTCTGTGTTTAGAAGGCATGCTTGGCTTAAGGAGCAATCTTTGCCTGATCATGTTAAAGCTAAATTACTGGATGCTCCCTTAAATCAGGACCACCTGTTTGGCAACAAGGCAGAAAATGTTCTTAAAAAGATGGAGGAAAAAGCTAAATCTATGCAAACTGTTAAAGATTTTTTACAAGTACAACCTCCAAGATTTAGTAGGCATTGGCCTTGTAAGAATTGGTCCTTTCCTGCCTCTTCCAGACTTTTTCAGTCCAAACCCAGATCCAGCAGAGCACCCAGGCTTCAGTCCCAGGGTACGCACAGGACTAAGCAGTGGGGGACCTCCACTTCCAAATCTGGGTGTAATAAAACTCCCCACTATGGTAAACTGTCTCAGTGACTTCTTTTTGAAACTTCCAAGCACTTTTCAACTGACTGCCCCTTTGGGGTGGGAAAGATTGCTCTTCATGCAAAGAACTGGGAACTCATTACCCAGGACAAATGGGTTTTAAATATAGTGTTCCAAGGATACAGATTTCACTTCCACACGTTACCAACCCCAAACGGTTGGCCAGATCTACCCCCCAAATCAGTGGGCAGAGGCCCAAAAGCAAGTACTCTGTCTCTCTTAAGCATAGTGGCTGTTCAGTTGGTACCAGAAGAGGAAAAGGGACAAGGGTTCTACTCGAGACTTTTCCTGGTACCCAGAAAAGACAATTCATGGCGTCCTATCCTGGACTTGTCTACTTTAAACACCTTTTTGGTGATTCCAAAATTCAAGATGCTGACTCTTCACCAGTTGCTTCCTATGCTAGACAAAGATGACTTGTTGGCAACACTAGATTTAAAAGAAGCATACCTGCACAGCCCAATCAGGGAATCTTGCAGAAGATACCCACGCTTCAAAGCAGGGCTTATCTACTGTGTCCAAGGTATTCACAAAGTGCCTAGCTCCAGTCATTGCATTTTGCAGGCAAAGAAGTATTTCAAATATATCCATACCTGGACGATTGTCTAATTCAGGCAGAAAGCCAGGACATACTTTTGAATTATCTGGCCTTTGTACAAAGGGTGCTAATGGCGTTGGCTGCATGTTTTATACCCCTCACGTCATGGAAGAAGAGACAGCAATTGACACAGGACCCAAGACTTTGTTAATCAGGCCGACTGAGGGATACTTCAAGCAGATAACCCAAATGTGATGACTGCAACAGTGAACACACTCGAGCATCTACATTTATGGTAAGCGTACACAACTGTACTTTATGTATACTGCAACAGTGAATACACTCGGAGCATCTACATTTATGGTAAGTGTACACAACTGTACTTTATGTATACTGCGACAGTGAATACACTCGAGCATCTACATTTATGGTAAGTGTACACAACTGTACTTTATGTATACTGCGACAGTGAATACACTCGAGCATCTACATTTATGGTAAGTGTGCACAACTGTACTTTATGTATACTGCGACAGTGAATACACTCGAGCATCTACATTTATGGTAAGTGTACGCAACTGTACTTTATGTATACTGCGACAGTGAATACACTCGAGCATCTGCATTTATGGTACGTGTACACAACTGTACTTTATGTATACCGCGACAGTGAATACACTCGAGCATCTACATTTATGGTACGTGTACACAACTGTACTTTATGTATACTACGACAGTGAATACGCTCGAGCATCTACATTTATGGTAAGTGTACACAACTGTACTTTATGTATACTGCGACAGTGAATACACTCGAGCATCTACATTTATGGTACATGTACACAACTGTACTTTATGTATACTGCGACAGTGAATACACTCGAGCATCTACATTTATGGTAAGTGTACACAACTGTACTTTATGTATACTACAACGGTGAATACACTCGAACATCTACATTTATGGTAGGTACACAACTGTACTGTATGTATACTACAACGTTGAATACACTCGAACATCTACATTTATGGTAGGTACACAACTGTACTTTATGTATACTACAACGGTGAATACACTTGAACATCTACATTTATGGTAGGTACACAACTGTACTTTATGTATACTACAACGGTGAATACACTCGAACATCTACATTTATGGTATGTGTACACAACTGTACTTTATGTATACTGCGACAGTGAATACACTCGAACATCTACATTTATGGTACGTGTACACAACTGTACTTTATGTATACTGCGACAGTGAATACACTCGAACATCTACATGGTACGTGTACACAACTGTACTTTATGTATACTGCGACAGTGAATACACTCGAACATCTACATTTATGGTACGTGTACACAACTGTACTTTATGTATACTGAGACAGTGAATACACTCGAGCATCTACATTTATGGTAAGTGTACACAACTGTACTTTATGTATACTGCGACAGTGAATACACTCGAGCATCTACATTTATGGTAAGTGTACACAACTGTACTTTATGTATACTGCGACAGTGAATACACTTGAACATCTACATTTATGGTACGTGTACACAACTGTACTTTATGTATACTGCGACAGTGAATACACTCGAGCATCTACATTTATGGTAAGTGTACACAACTGTACTTTCTTTCCTCAGTCCCCTTCTTGCCATTTTCCTTTGGTTGTGACAGATGTGGTGGAACAGGGAAACATCCATCCTATTCCCTTGTCTCAGCAGGGAACAGCTTTGTATTCCAGAATGCTTCTAGTTCCCAGGAAGGAGAGGTTGTGGCATTCACCATTCCCATGGTTTCTTTTGCCAAACTCCAAATTAAGAAATTTCAGTAGTATCGCAAGACTGTTTGGTTTCAGCACTACCACCCGTTGGAATATCTAGTCCCTTTTTTTTACCTTGTCTCATTCATGAACTCCACTGGTGGATTCAGCAGATTTTCCTAAATCCAAGTCCACCTTTTTAGGCTCCTTCCCCTACTCAGAGCTGTACACGAATGCTTCCAGTCGGGTTTGGAGAGCTTTCTCCACCAACCTGAAAGCCCAGGGTCTTTGGTCCCATCAACATATGTCAGACCATATCAACATCAAAGAGATGAGGGCTCTAATCCTGGGTCTTCAGGCCTTTACTTCCTTTGAGTTCCAGGTCCTCTACAGACAATACCACAGTCATGTGGTACTTCAGCAAGCAAGAGGGCACAAAATCTTGCCTTTGTAAGCTGGTTCTTCATGCTTGGGATTTTGCAGTCTGCTGTCACCTGGTTCTTCAGATGGTTTACATCCCTTCACAGCACACTCTAGTGCCAGATTCTTTGAGAAGGACCAGGACAAATTCTCACAAATGGATGCTTCACAGGGAGATATTTCTGGACATTGTACATTGATGGGGCACTCCTCATGTAGATCTCTTGCCACCCTAGTTCTGTTTCAGAGTGCTGAGTCCTTTGGCTAGGAGAGTGGACACGATGCCTTTTTCTTGAAAGGGGATGTTTCTGTATGCCTATCCTTTTCCTCTTCTGCTTCCCAGGTCTTGCATAAGATCATGTGAGGCACGCCCAAAATCTTGCTGGTGACTCGTGTTTGCCCAGTGATCACCGGTTCCCCCTTTTCTTTTAGTTGGCCAAGGACAATCACAGATTACTTCACTGGATGGATCTGGTCACCCAGGCCAAGGGATCCCTAATTCACACTCACTTGTCCACACTTCAACTGACACTTTGAGTGATATGGTTTTGATTACTTTCAGGCACCAATTTTCTGAGGACATGCTTCGGGTTTTGCAAGACGGTAGAAAACCCACCACTGTTTAGTATCTCAAGCATGACCTGGACCCTTTTTTTTTTCTGTGGGGGAGCCCATATTCCTTTCTTTGTGTAAATTGCTCAGTGCTGGTTTGGCATATTCTTCTGTTAAAGTTAGTCAATCATTTCTGCCTGTCTGCCACTGTGCCCACATTTGGCTTCTCGTTTTTAAGTCAAACATTTCCTAAAAGGCATCATACATATTGGACCTCTAAGAAAGCATATCCTTCCTCCTTGGGACCTTAAATTTGTTCTAAAGTTGAACATAGTCCCTTTTTGAGCCTGCCTTTTTTCCCTGCAGCATGGTTATTAAAAGAAAAAAAAAATTGGAAGATGTTGATGGCTTTTACTTTTGCCAAAAGAGTTTCTGAACTTCAAGTTGTCATGGAAGCCCCCCCCCCCCCACACACACACACACAAGTATAGGGTATGTCTTTGTACCAGTTCTTCTTTTATGCCCAAAGTGGTTAATGATTTGTCCTTGAATCAGTCCATTCATCTTTCCTCCTTTTTTTCCCATCTCATTAGACTTCTAATGAGAAGATTCTACATACCTTGGATTTACATAGACAGCTCAGGTATTACTTAACACAAAACATATCAGAAAAATCTAAGCAACTTTTTGTTTCCATTCATGTCAGCATATTGGGTTTGGCAGTGTCTAAGCAAACCATTTCCTACTAGATTTCTAAGGCCGTTTCTTTTTGTTACTTTCATAGCAAGCTGTTCTCTTGTGTTTGTGCTCATTCTACCAGTTTGTTTTTCCAAGGGTCTGGATACTGCAGCCATTTTGTAAGCTTCTACTTGGTCTTCTGTTCACAGTTTTACCAAACATTGTAAGTTGGATGTTATTGCCAGGACCAGGGAAGTATTTGCCAGAGCTATCCTTCATGGGTTTGTGGAGGGCACTTCTCAGCCTTCCTCCTCTCATACCTTCCAGTAGCTTTTGTACTCTCCCAAGAGTAAAGGAAACTGCAACAGTGACTTGGAAAGACGTAGTACAGTTGTGTAAGACTTTACCATGAAGTAGATGTCCTACCTCTCACTGTTGCAGTATTCTGTCCCTCCCTCCTGCCCTCTATTATTTTCTGTTGCCCTACTTCTGGCCAAGGAGTCCCTATTCTGTCCTCATCTCCTTCTTATTCCCTTCCTGGCTGTACATATTTGTTCTCTGGGGTTGTTCTGGGACTCTTCATTTCTGAAGGTTAGGAGTCTGTACTTCACATATGTACCTTGTGCCGTGCATGTAGTTAATGCATCTGATGTACGATGGTTGGAAGGTGTAAATGCTTTGGTATGTTGGCTGGACATTAGGCTATCCTTGGCAGGAACACTGTTATGGTAAGATCTTACACACCTGTACTGTCTTTGTCTCCCATGCACAAGGTGCAAGGTTTGATTGTGACCACAGGCCATTGCCTGTATGGAGTTTGCATATTCTCCCTGTGTCTCTGTGGGGTTCCTCCACCTTCCAAAACATGCAGAGTGTTTCCATCTCAAACTTGCCCAAGAATGGAGTGGTGGGCAGCAGCACAGACTTTAGATGGTCCTTATTGGGGGAAGAGTTGTATTGACCATACCACTTTGGGCATCAGCTGTGGTATGTAGTATCCTGTACATATCAGGAAACGAATCACAGACTGCTACGCTCCATGTCAAGGCTAGCCACTTGATAGTGTAAAAATTAGCTTTAGGTGCCTAGGTCACATTGACTAATGTTACCAAAAATGGGCCTGGGTATTTGCCAGTGCAGTGGATTGAGGACTCTGCCTATTCTGACTTATGCCATGGACCCATGTTACTAGTGGGATGGGTCTTTGTTCCCCTGTTGGCCAGTGTGTGCCTGCCATAAAACCAGCAGCCCTGGGTCAGTAAGCTGCTGACTGGTCGGTGTCCATTTAGCCAGCTTGAGTTACCTGGGATTGCTGTGTTGAGTGAAAGCTGGATACAAAACCAATCAACCTGCCAAATGTGAACTAAGGATTGGTTCACTGAGAGGACACAGCTTGGAAATGGATGGCATGATGTAAGGAAAAAGCTCGACATCTTCTGTATTCAGGTGGCAATATAGAAGGGCAGTGCAGCAAAGCCACTTGGCTTGGGATCCAGAGTCTACTACTTGGGAGGAGGACAAACCAAAAATAGCGTGGGAATTGTGGTGAGGAAGGGGTTTCAAAAGACAGTCAGGGATATCATCAGAGTTAGTGACAGACTAATGGTATTTGGATTCCAGTGTAAGGACTGGGCATTATTCATAATATCAGCCTATGCCCCACAGCAGGATTGTGACAGGGAGGAAAAGGACAGACAGACAGAACAGGATATGTAAACTGTCTGAGGCAACAGGAATAATGAAGAAGAGGGTCTAGCAAATGGCTTGACACAACTCAGCAAAAGAGACTATCACAGGATCTGAGTGGAATTCAGAAGGCCAAGAATTCATCAAAAGAAGAGAATGCAGGAAAAAGTGAGAGATAGAAAAGACAGACTAGGCTAAGAAGGAATACTGGTTGGCTAACAGGCTAAAAAAGCAGTTGCAATAGCAAAGAGCAAGGCATCAGAGGCACTCTACCAGCTTCTGGAAAGTGACACAGTAGATGGCACAAAGTAACTCTACTAGGCTGTAAGCAAAGACAGATAAAAAGATAGTCAAATACCCTTCATGAGGATGCCAGCAACAACCTGTTCATCAGTCCACAGGACATCAAAGGCAAATGAAAGGAGTACTTCCAGTAACTTCTGAATGAGAAAAAAAAACACTGAAGCTGTACTACCCCAGACACAGCCTACGATGAGAGAAGAGGAGGAGGAGGAGCCCAACCTAGAGGAAAGAGCAAGACTACTAAGTAAAATGAAGTCAGATAAAGAAAGGAAAGCATCCAGCAACGAGGTGAGTGGATTGTATGAGTGAAGACGTGCAACACCCCAGAATGACTGTCAAAGAATGTAGGGGAGTGGCACTGAATTGAGAATTGTGCTTCACATGGATGGAGAGCCTGTTCCAGAGAATCAGTAGTCTCCGGGATACATACCTGTCTCTCCAGCAGGTCCTATTTATATCACAGGCTAGTTTAAGTCTTTAGAATGAGTAATTCTAGTGCTGTTTGTTTTGTGGATGTACAGGAGGTTTATCATAGTGGGCTCCGACAATGCCTTGTATGCCAGGCATAGATCTCCCCTCAATGGTCTGTAGGAGACAGAATACAGGGATAGGTCCTTGAGGCGGTCTACATAGGACATATTGCTTATGCCCTGTATTCTTTTAGAGAGAGCTTCTGTGGACATTCCATTTGTTGGATATGCCTGGTTAGGTGCATAACCAAATGGGGCATTGTACTCAGTGATGGGTCTGATGAATGCTGAATACAGTGGAACAATGAATTCTTTGGACCTAGGTGCCATACCTTTGTAAGTTGCACAACATAAAATGATTTCCTCACTGCTATAGACACATGGATGGTCAAAGGCTAGATTACTGTCTGTGTCCCCAAGTCCCTGACTACTGGGTCAGGTGTTAGGGGTGTGTTGCCAGTATCCAGAATCACCCAGAATGATGCCGCAGTACAAGGACAAAATGATTGACTTCAACAATTGGCTAAGCTTCTGGTGCCATTCTAAGGGGATCCAGTATCTGTCTGCCTGGGATGACATGGTCAACAGACCACGATGCTTTGCCAGAGAGAGCCTGCACCTGTCACCCCTGGGATTCCGGATACTGGCTAAGGATTTTGCCACCCCTATAGTGCCTTTTTTAGGCAAGGTTCAAATCACAAATTCACCACCGTAACAGGAACAGGCAAGCAAAAACTGAGGGTGATGCTACTCAATGCTAGAAGTCTAAATCTCAAAATGAACTCACTCGAGGCACTCCTTAAAATGGAGAACATCGATATCTGTGCAGTGACTGAGACCTGGTTCAAGGCTCCAGAGAGCACCCCTGTACTACCAGGCTGTAACTCATACCACACTTGGCCATGTTACCTGGACCGGATCACCAAAGGCAGAGGTGTGTCCATATTCATTAAGGATATCCACACCTCCAGGCTAGTTGCTCAGCATAATGCAGCCAAGGGTTTCCAAGTGCAACTAACTCTGGGTAAAACTGCAATCCAAATTGTAGCTTGCTACAGATCACCCACCATACCCCAGGATTCCCACTCCTCTTTTCTTGATGTACTGGAAAATATTAGGGTTCAACCAAACACCCTAATAATGGGCGATTTCAACTACTCCACCATTAACTGGGAAAACTCATGTACCAACTCCTGGATCAACTTATCCACACCCCCACCAGGGGCAACAATATCCTGGATCTAGTCATTACCAATATGAGTGACCGGTGTTCCACACCTGAAATCAACGCCTCATTGGTCCACTCTGACCATAAGCTAATTACCCTAGATATCAACTTCCTGCCTCCACCCCCCATTAAGGAAACCATGGTAAAAAATTTCTCCAAAGCCAACTTCATGCTTCTTAAGACAGAAGTGGTGAACTTCATGACACCCATGCAGATGGACAATACAGTTATGACTACTGAATCCTACACAATTGCACTTTATAAGCACTTACATGAGTGCATGGATCGTGCTATCCCAAACAGAACCAAGACTCTATCCTCCAAAAAAAGGAAGCCAATCTGGTGGTCCCCCGCCATAAACAAACTGTACAACAGAAAGAAGAAACTCTTGCAAAAGAGAGTAAAATCCCACAAGTGGAAGAGCTCCCTGGTCAGCCTCAGTATGAAGCTGCGATCCCTGATAAAATCCTCCAAAGCTAGTTACAAAAACAAAATCACCACTGATTCTAAAGACAACCACAAAGCATAGCTATGTCAAGAATGTCAATGGCAACACTCAGATCTGCTTTGAGTTACAGTACAATGGCACTAAATATACAGACCCAACTGATATTGCCAACATCCTGGCAGATAGGTTCAGTGCTAACTTTACCCCCCTCTCACCCCCTAAAGAGCCCATCTCTATACTGGAAGAATGCAAAGTTCCTGTAATCACGGCTGCACAGGTAAAAACCACACTCTCCAAAGCCAAGAACACCGCATCCATGGGACCAGACAACATCCCAGGCTGCGTTCAACATGAACTACAGAACGAACTACAGAACGAACTGGCACCCCACCTAAGTACCATGTTCAGTCATAGCCTCACCTCAGGCTTTGTGCCTGCTGAATGGCGCACAGCAACAGTTATCCCACTCCACAAGGGGGGAGCCACCATGGACCCGGGAACTACCGCCCCATTAGCCTGACGAGCCTGGTCTGCAAGGCCATGGAACATATCATCATGGAACTTATAAACAAACATATTGGTAATCTCCAAACTCTGGATCCCACCCAGTTCGGGTTTGTAAAAGGCAGATCATGTCTCCTAAACCTGATAGACTTCTCTGAAGCAGTCACCAAAGCCGTAGATAAGGGTAAGGTGGTTCACACAGCCAATCTAGATCTTGCCAAGGCTTTTGACACCATCCCCCACTCTGGAATTATAGATAAACTCACTAAACTAGGTATAAACCCTAAGTCACAAGATGGGTTGCCAACTGGCTCACTGATAGAATCCACACTGTGAAAGTAGCAGACTCCAAATCCGACTTCAGACCAGTGACAAGTGGAGTACCACAGGGTTCAGTCCTGGGTCCTCTCCTGTTTGGTATCTACTTCTCTGAAGTACAGGCTAACACAGAAGGTCTTTGGCTAATGAAGTTTGCAGATGACTGCAAACTAGGAGCCATAATCGAAACTCCTAACGATGTGGGCATCCTACAAAAGGGCCTCACTGAGACAGATGCCTGGTGTCAAAGCCATGGCCTCAAGCTCAGTGCCAAAAAGTGCATTGTCATCCCCTTTGGTAAAAACTCTGTACCCATGAACTACAACATAGGTGGTAGTATACTTAACACTGAAAGTGTGATAGAGACCTTGGGACACAGGTGGACAGTAGTCTCTCCTTTGCCACAGTAGTTAGGAAATCCTTCTACGTGGCACACCTCATCACAAAGGGTTTCTCACCCAGAAAAAAAGAGGTCATTGTTACCCTCTACTCATCACTCATTAGACCCATTATAGAGTACAATGCCCCTTTTGGTATGTACCTCACAAGACATCTACAACAACTGGAAAGGCTGCAGAAATACCTCACAATGAAGATTACTGGCCTCAAACAGATGCCCTACGCAGACGGTCTCAAAAAACTCCAGCTTTACTCTGTCGCATATCGCCTACTCAGAGGTGATCTCTGCCTAACATACAAAGCTATGCAACACCCAGAGCTGTTGAACATGCTCCAATTAAAGAAGTCCCAATCTCTCTGAGCTACACACTGTAGGGACCTAAACCTTGTCACCACATTAAACAGAACATACCGGAGGGATAGATTCCTGTCCCAGAGACTTCCCATACTCTGGAATAAACTACCTATCTGTATCAAACAAAGCTCCTCATTAGCACTCTTCAAGAAAAATCTTGATGATTGGATGTGAAATAGGAAATTCACCCGGGGATCACCTCTGTGGCTCTGCTAGACAGTGGCACAGGAAAATAATTCTCTTGGGTGGCAAAAGCCAGGGTACCTTTTTGGCTGGGCTTTTATAGGCCCCAGGGCCGATAGCCTAGTACCTACCTATGATAGTTTCCAGGGGTGGATGACTTTGCAAAGGATACTGTTGTGCATTTCTTGACTTTTAGTTTTAGTCCATGGCTCTGACACCAGTTGTTTGTCTGTGTCAGCCCTTCCTGGCGAACACTTGTGTCAGTGGATGATTCAGTGACAGCTCCTAATTTACAATCATCTGAAAATTTAGTCAGACAGATGCCATTGATGATTGCCTTGACTTCAGAGAAGTAAATGCCAAAATGGAGTGAGCTTAGGACCGATCCTTAAGGGACTCCACTTGTAACTGGCCTCTTTGTAAAAGTGGATTCCTTAATTCTACCTTCCTGGGTCCTGTCTGTGAGCCAGCTGGTTATCCACCAAGTGACATAAGTGTTTGCACCTAACCTCTTAAATTTGTCAACTATGCCTGAGTGGGGGATTGTGTCAAATGTATTGGCCAGGTGAAGGTAGGCTGTGTAAACCATTTTGCCCTCATCCATTGCTTTGATGACCTTCTCAAAGAAATCCACCAGACTGGCCAAATTGAGTTGGGTACAGTGCTTGGAGATTCCAGTTTCATTATTGATCATTTCCATGATAATTCTTTCCCTGACTTTGCATATAAGACTAGTGAGACTTATGGGTCTGTAGTTTCCAGGGTGTATAGTTGGCCTACCTTTGTGCAGAGTGATAACTGTTGCTGTTCTCCATTCGTGAGGCATGAAGCCTGTTTGGAGGCTACAGTTAAATAGCAATTTCAGAGGGCCTGATAGGTCATGTTTCATTCTATTTAGAAGGCATCCTGGGATGTTGACTGGGCCCATTGATGCAGTGTTCTTGGTTTTAGAGAGAACATTAAGGATTTGTTCCCTAGCGATAGCAGTGAAAGTTCCATTTGATGGCATTTCCTGAGGGAAGGTTGATGAGGAAAGAAGGGTTTAAAGTTGGAGCTGAATTTGTTAGTAACTAGGATTGCTATATCTTCTGGATTAGTATAGCTGGCTCCATTTACAGTGAACTCTGCACACAATTGTGTATTGCCTTTGAGATTGCAGACATAACTAAGGAATGTCTTGTGGTTGTCCTTGGCCTGGGAGGCCAAATTTACCTCAGATTTGGCTTTGGTAGACTTTTTGTCCTCTGAGATGTTTAGTTTAATGACTGTGCTTTTATCCTGCTGGGTGCTGCACCTCCTCATTTTGGACATGATTTTCTTTCTTCTGTTATACATCGTGTATGGTGACAGTTGACCCAAAAACCCTGACCCCACGTAGAATATGGGGGAAAAGGGAGTTGATACTGATGACCTTCCTGGTGAAGGTGTGCTAGATCTTTTCAGACTTTGTCCTGAACTTGAGTACATGTGGAATATGGAACTGTATTCATTAATGGGGCATTTCAGGTCTGTTCATAGAGGAACCAGTACCTCTTCAGTTTGTGTTGAAACCTTTTCAAGATTAACCTTAATAAGCCAGTAGCTTTCATGTAAATGTATTGAACGTGAGCAGTAAATGATAAACACCTAGACAGTAATGTTCATAGATCTTTGTAATCATCATCAGACAGTGATTTTACTATCAAATCAATGAAGTGGCCTCATTTGCAACCTGTATCACTAGTATTTTAGACATGTGGATATTCTGTGTTTAAACAACCAAGGTGGAGAACTCAAGAGATCTCAACATTATATTCTAGCCGGCTGCTTTGTTGCCTCTAGAGCCATCTTATGTAAATCGGTTTGATGTCTGTTGTGATATTGAATGCTGAGCACAGCTAGTGCCGTTTTAGTATCAGCAGACTTAACGGATGATTGAATCAGTACCGGCAGGGATATCATTATTAAATTAAATGGATAAGGGCCCAGTAGTGATCCTTGTGGTCCTTCATTGGTTAGACGTAGCTTCGGTGTAGAACTTGGATTTCTTTATCTACTTTTTTCCATTTATTTTAAAGTGACTGATGTTACTTTGTCTTATCTGGTTTACAGTTACTTTATGGGAGTGCTATTAAAAGCCTTTGCCAGGATGAAAAGACAGCATTTACAGGGAGGCCAAGGTCCAGCCGTTCAATAGCAGAACATTATGGAAGCATGTTAGTTGTACACGATCATGCTACCATGAATCCATGCTTGTTCATATCACTCTTCAATAAATTGGGTGGCATTAGTCTTAGAGTGATCCTTTCACAGATTTTACTGATTATAGTAGTGAGGCTTGAAAGCTTAGGTACAGTCATTAATATTGCCTCCCTTATAAATTGTAAGATGGCGCTCCTCTACATATCTGTACTTTACCACAATAAAGTGAGTTTTGAAACAGTATTGCTAGAGTCCAAAACAAACTAATTCGTAAATTTTTCATAGATATTTCCAGAATCCTCTCTGGCCTTGCTGCTCTGTTTGATTTTATTTTACAGGTAATATTGTTCACAATGTCTTAAGTAGTTGTAAGGAAGTCAAAGCCAGAAGAATTCATCTGTTGGCAAGGTGTTTCTCTTGGGTTTCCCAGGACTTCCCAGGTACTTCGTAGGTAGCTACAGTCTCTGCTACTTTATACAGTTGCTTGTTTTATATTCCAGTAGACATGTAGTATGAACTGTTTTTTTGCATTATTAAAAAAGTTTTTTTTTCTTATATTTAACATTTCCGGCAGGGGATCTTTTTAATTTAGATTTACTCTAGTTTATAGCCTTGGTTAGTTCTTTCCTTGCCCTTTTAAGTTTTGCATTCAGATTGACCGACTGTTGAATCTCAGACAATGTGCTTGTAAGTTTTGCTTGTTGTACTCTTTAGAAGACTGGTTATTCTACCAGAGTAGAATATTATCATTACTACTTTACAGTTTTCATGTAATCTCGGCAAGAGGTCCTAATAAGAAATTCATAACCGAGTTTCAAACAGATCACACACCTGAAGCACCAGTTGGTTAGAATCTGCCTGGATTTTTTTTAACTAGTGTGCGGTGGTGCAGCGGT
Source organism: Protopterus annectens (assembly GCF_019279795.1). Lineage (NCBI taxonomy): Eukaryota > Metazoa > Chordata > Ceratodontiformes > Protopteridae > Protopterus > Protopterus annectens. Next base: position 1,103,859,621 of record NC_056737.1, on the reverse strand, counting down.
AGTGTTGTTGCCTCACAGCAAGAGGTTCTCCCGTTTGATTCTCGGCTAGAGTATGGCGAGTGCCTTCTGTGTGGAGTCTGCATGTCCTCCCCGCGGTTGGGTTGGCATTCGAAAGACATGCATAAATGGGCTTGCCTTCACTGAAGGTTGAACGTCGAGCTGGCACCTCGGCGTTCATCAAAATCTACTGGCAATCATTAGCAGACCGAAGTTCCGCTGTGGCGACCTCTAACCGGGAAAATCCGAAAGTCAACAACATCCAGCTAATAAAATTTACATAGCATAAATATCTTAATTTTAATATGCAGATGGTCAGATTTCCCAGGAGGAGGACAACCTATACAGTTTAACTCATGCATGTCAGGGTGACCAGAGAAGTGTCCAAGATATTAGTGCTTTGGGTTGGAAGTGACCAATTGGCTTCTGTAATCTCTGTTGTCCCTCTAGCCAGGTTCTTTTTAAGCGATCTTCAGTGGACTCGGTCCAGTCGTCCGTTATAATGTACCCAATGAATTTTTTCTGTTGTGTCACTTGTCATCATCACATCTCTTGGTGGCTGAAGTCTGATCACATATCAGTTGGACATCCATGTGTTTTTCCTCATCTCACGGCCATGTAATCATGACCACTTCCCTCCTAGGATTGGGGGGGGGGAGTATTACAAAGAAAAGACTGCTGAAGGGACCTGGTCACAGTCATAGGTCCATCTATACATCAGGGTTTTGGAGATAAGAGCAGTTCTACTAGCTCTAGATAATTACTCCAAAGGTCTGATCACTGTACAGACTAACAAAATGGCAGGGCTTTGGTAGATATACAAGGGGGAGCCGGATCCTATCCCTTGTGTCAAGAGGCTATCAGGGTATGACAGTAGGTGATTTCCTTGCAATGGTTTCTGATAGCAACGCACATTCCTGGGAAAACCAACATTCTAGTGCAATCTGAGCAGGAGCATTCTAATGCCAGACAGTTGGTCCCTCAGTTTGTCAGTGGCTGCAGAGAATTTCAGCCACTAGTGCCAGTAGTGCTGTGATCTCTTTGTGACCCCTTCAGTACCAAATGCAGCAGTTTTTTTTTTTGTCCTGATCCCTACCGAGGGACAGTCTCTGAGGGGTGGTGTGCTGCATTCTTGTCTCCGGGTCTCCTATATACTTATCCTACATCGTATCTGATGATCAAGTTTCTGCAGAGGTCTTGCACCTCCTTGGGTTTTGGATCACATTCTAGATTTTGACATCCCATCCTTTCAGCCAGCCTCCCCTGAATCTGAAATTTGTCATATTGACCTCTTGGTTCCTTTAATTTCAGTGACGACCAGAGATCCCAAGTTTTCTAAAAGAGTTGTGCATATCCTTTCCTCTTTTTTTGTAGTAAAAAGGGAAGTTTTTCTTTTTGGAACATTAAGGGCTTGGACCTTTTTTTTCTTCCTTACACACAATATTAGATTTCATAGTTTGTTCTTTTCAGTCTGGGGCTAGTTATACTACCGTCAAGTTTCAGCTGGAGACCATGTTGAATTTCCATGTTGGTCAAGACCATCAACCAGTCATTTCCTTAAGATTATTCAAAGCCATTTTGAAGGTTACCTTTCTGGTCAAGCCTTCCAGTAAGGGATCCATTTCTTCTTGGGACTTGCCCCTTCCCCAAGTACTGACCAGGGCACTTTTTGAACCTACTGCTGCTGCATACCTAAACTAACTATCATGATAAACACTTTTCTTAATTGTGTAACTTCAGCCACAACAGTTTCAGAACTACAAGTTTCCTCCTGCAACCTGAAAGTTAAAAGAGAACTGCACCCACAGACTCAAAAAACATATTTATTTCATCATGGTTTGGTGTTCTGTACATTTTAACAGCACTCTGGGACTATTTACAGGTTTTTAAATATTTTTGTACATAATTTCTGAGTCTGACCACATGTGGTCTGGCATCTTGTGAGTAATTCTGAATGGTTAGTCTGCCTCTAGGTATCCCAAAATGCAGTGCTCATCTGTAAAAAGTTAGATCACGCAGGCCTCTCTTCCTACACCTCCTGTCACCGCATTGATTTTACATGCATACCAGAGGTGCTGGAAGCTGTTGAAGGCTTGGTGGGGTGGAGGGTGAGAGGGACAATTACTGATGTAAAAAGGGCAATTGTTTTTTAAACTATTTACTACCACAATATAGGTTCACTTGGAGGACATTTTAAGCTTAGCCAGTTTCTCTTTTGGTGCTTGAATTAACATTTGCCAATTGGTGTTACTTATCCCATGGCTGATAATTGTACATTAGCCCCAGTGAGAATAACTGTGATCATACCACAGATATTTTGAGGGGACCCATGTAAGGGATGCAGCAATATTTAGGAACTGCCTCTAGCCATTAATGGCATGAGGGTCAATCCTGGAGTACATTTTCTATTACTTATCCTTAGATCCAAGTTGCATCTGAATATGGACAGGGATGAGCTTTGTTTTACTTGAATGGATAGTCTGTAACCCCCTGCCGCTCCAACACCTCCAGTGTTCCATTACTTGGCTATTTCTCCTCCGTTACCATAAACACTGTTCAAACCTGTCAACGTGCATACTGATGTTCATCGTGCATACAGCTGCAGTAATCATAGATGGGTTTTCTGCCATCAGGCGGTCCCTCGGTCGGCCGAATTCCAAAGTCTAGGTCCGGCGTCGGTTGTTGTCGCTTTCTCTCCTGACGTCAGCGAGGCCGGAGTATATATGACACAGCCGACGCCATGTTCTTCAGTCTTTTTTGCCGCGCGGTGCCCGAAGCAGAAGCAGTTCGCAAGTGCCGGTCGGCCAGCTCCTGAATTACGGAAATATTGGAAACCGAAGTCTTCATTAAAGCTAAGTACCCCATTGGGGAAAATTTTCTTGCCTCAGACCGATGTCAGAAAAAGTTAATAATTGTATTTCTTGTGGGAAGCAAATACCGCATAAGGATTTCCATTCCCTCTGCATACCTTGTTTAGGCCCAGACCACGACGTCTTGGGCTGTCGCTTTTGCACTACCTTCAATAAGCGCACTATTAAGCGTCGGCCGGAGTTCGCCCAACACTATTTTGGTAAAGCCTTTGATTATAAAATGTCGTCAGATACTCTGACTACCGTTTTGTCCAAAAAACGCAAGGACAAGGACCGACTCGCGAGGGCCGCGGTCCCCGCCGACACCACGCCAAAACAGGCTACACGTGGTCCGGTTCTCAGCGAGACGCCGGTACCTCTGCCCTTTACCAGACAACAACCACTGAAGCCTTTTCTAATGTTGAGCCTACTAATGTGGACAGGTCCACTTCCACCCATGGTGTCTTTAGACCCTCATCTTCTTTTTCTATTAAGGCCTTTACTAAATCCAAAGCAGACAGGCATCCCAAGAGGCCTGTTGCACAGGGCCCATCTCCAGGCCACATGCCTAAAAAACAGATGCTTAAAATGGCTGAGGATTTAATTACTCTTATCAGGGGTTCTCAACCACCTCCAGACAAGAGACCCAGAGTGGAGGAAGATTCTCCCTCTTCTGATCAGGAATCCATTTTATCAGAACATTCTGATGTAGAGGAACACTCTTACTCCCCTTTTGAGGATTCGGATGCAGAGCAGTCCATTCCTTCTGTATCTCCTCCTGAGGATTTTTCCTTTGGGGAAACCTTGCACACTTTGAGGGAAAGAGGGAAAGAGTAAAAAGAAACTGGTGAAATACAAAAAACAACGCCACAGGACCTTGCTCCAGCTAGTAAACCACTCAAGTAGATCAGGAAAGCTGAAATACAAAAAACAACGCCACAGGACCTTGCTCCAGCTAGTAAACCACTCGAAATACAAAAAACAACGCCACAGGACCTTGCTCCAGCTAGTAAACCACTCGCTTTCCTGATACACTTTGAGGGAACACTTCCACTGGGAAGGCCAAGACTTTTCAGATTCCAAGAAAAGACTTGGGGAATTTCTTTTGTTACCTCAACACAGACTTCTGGCGATACCTCCTGTTTTGGACATACTTGATGATGTGTATTCGGAGGCTTGCCTTAACCCGGATTCTCTGCCTCCTGCACCAGTCAAACCTGATAGGTATTACAGAGTGCCTAACTCTCACCAATTTCTCTTCAAAAGCCATAATGCTGACCCTGAAACCATTTCACAAGGCCCCAAGGGATTGAAGGCCTCCACTGCCAAGAATCCACTTCCTGCAGAAAGAAAGTCAAGATCTTTAGAAAGGTGGGGAAAAAAAGTATATACCTCGGCCACCCTAGCCATGAGGGCCTTAAATTGTCAGTTTCATATGCTTAAATATCAACAGTTCCTGTTATCACAATTAAGGAATAAAATGTCTCAACCTGAACAACCAGACATGAAGGAGTTACAGGATATGATGCACAGTGCAGAGCAAGTGGGTAAACACACCTTACAATGTGGTTATGATGCCCTAGAGGCCTCAAGTAGAGCGGCTGCTACAGGATCAGTCATTCGCAGACATGCCTGGCTTAGGGAAAAAAACTTGCCTGACCATGTGAAAGCTAAACTTCTAGATGCTCCTTTACAAAAGGATGTGCTGTTTGGTACTAATGCTGAGGAGATACTACGGAAAATGGAAGAAAAAGCCAAATCTATGCAAACTGTCAAAGCTTTTTTACAGGTCCAACCACCACGTTTTAGCAGAAATTGGCCTTCAAAAAACTGGTCCTTTCCAGCCACTGACAAGCCCCAAAGAGGTAGATACAGACGCACAAGGGGCAGAGGACAATCACAAGGATCATATAGAGGCCGACAATGGCAAACTCCAGCACCTTTGGGAGGAAAGCTAGCATTATTTGCAAACAATTGGCATATTGTCACAACAGACAAATGGATCCTGGACATTATAAACAGAGGCTACAAATTTCAATTCCACACTCTCCCAAAAATGAGAGGCATGCCAAACCTGCCACAAAATCAAAGGGCAGAGGCACAACTACAAATTTCAAAGCTCATGAGCATGAGAGCTATTCAAGAGGTACCTACTCACGAACAAGGTCAAGGTTTTTATTCAAGACTTTTTCTGGTACCAAGGAAAGGAACCGACTGGAGACCCATTTTGGACTTACCCATCCTAAACACATTTCTACTCGTACCAAAATTCAAGATGCTCACATTACAGCAGCTTCTTCCCATGCTGGGCAAGGTGTTTTGGCTGGTAACATTGGACCTCAAGGAGGCATACCTGCATGTCCCAATCAGACAAAGCTGCAGAAGAAACCTCAGATTTCTTGCAGGTTCAATTCACTATCAATTCTCTGCATTGCCCTTTGGCTTATCTACTGCACACAGATTATTCACAAAGTGCCTGGCATCACTGATTGCATACTGCAGACTTCAAGGGATACAAATTTACCCTTATTTGGACGACTGCCTGATCCAAGCGGACAGCAAGCACATACTTCTGGAACATCTGGCATATGTGACACGGTTACTGCATTCTCTGGGATACACAATCAACAAAGAGAAATCAAGGCTAACACCATCTCAGAAAATAACTTTCCTGGGTGCCAACTTGGACACAAACACCCAGATGGCCTACCTTACGCCAGAAAAACAGGGGCAACTAACTCAGTACTTCAAAATACTAGCAAAATGTACCAGGCTTACTGCAAGGAAAATCCTGCAGGCTCTGGGATTCATGGCATCTTGCATTCTTTTAATCCCATGTGCAAAGCTGCATATGAGGAAACTTCAATGGTACCTAAAAAACCTATGGTCTCAACACAGTCACAGTTTGGAAACAATAATACCAATAATTCCATGTTTGCAAAAGGAATTTCTATGGTGGGCCCAAGCATGTCAGGCAAACACAGGCCACCCATTCTGCAAGCCTCAAGCAAAGCAAGTCATCACAACAGACGCCTCAGATTACGCTTGGGGGGCGCACATGACGGACAGGTGCATTCAGGGCAAATGGTCCCAAAAGGAAAAGCACCTTCACATCAATCAAAAAGAAATGCTAGCAGTAATAAATGCAATTACAGCTTTCAAGGACTTCCTGCATCCAGGACAATTACTGATAAGAACAGACAACACCACAGTAATGTGGTACATAAACAAACAAGGAGGAACACATTCATACCCCTTGTGCAGACTAGCCATGACTCTGGAACTTGGCTCTGGAATGGCAAATCGAACTTCAAGCACAGTACTTGCCAGGATTGGAAAACACGCTGGCAGACAATCTAAGCAGAAATATGACAGATCCACACGAATGGAAGTTACATCCTCAGGTGTTTACAGAAATAATCCAAGCGTGGGGGAGGCCAGACATAGATCTTTTTGCCTCCCACAGGAATCATCAATTGGAAAAGTTTTGTTCGAGGACCTTTCATCCAAAGGCCTGGAGAGTGGACGCCCTTTCATTCAGTTGGACAGCATGGACAGTTTACGCATTCCCACCTCTGCCTCTTCTGCCCAAGGTGCTTTTGAAAGCAAGAGCAGACAGACCGAAGATGATACTGATTGCTCCAGATTGGCCAAGGCAACACTGGTACCCACTCCTGAGGAGCCTAACACATACTCCTCCCTGGTCCCTGCCTCTAATGCCTCTTCTGCTGACTCAGCACAGCTACAAAACTCTTCACAGTCAGCTGAAAACACTCAATCTCGCTGCATGGAAAATTCCTTAACACCACAACAGACCCTACTCTCCAAGGAGGTGCAGGATGTCATTTTGGAGGCCAGAAGGCCATCTACTAGAAAAGCTTACTCCGCAAAATGGAAGCGGTTTTGCTCTTGGAATGAGAAAAAGGCCAGGACCCTAGAAAACTGAACTTGCCTCAGGTATTACAGTATCTAGCTGAGCTGCTGAACAGTGGACTTTCATTTTCTTCCATAAAAATCCATGCCTCAGCCATTTCTGCAGAATTCAACACGGATCCTCCTTTATTTTCTCACCCACTCTTACGACAGTTCCTCAGAGGGGCTAAGAATATAAGACCACCAAGAAAACAACCAATACCAGCCTGGGATCTTAATTACATACTAGAAAAATTAACATTGCCTCCTTTTGAACCAGCTGCTTCAACAGATTTGCAATATTTGTCCTGGAAAACAGCCTTCCTTCTGGCTATCACTTCAGCTCATAGAGTTTCGGAACTACAGGCCCTCATGGTGGTGCAGGCCTTTCTCATCTTCCATCAGGACAGGGTTTCCCTTCGTACCGACCCGTCATTTATGCCTAAAGTGGTATCCAGGGTAGCTTTAAATCAAGCCATACACCTACCTACCTTTTACCCCAATCCTCAAAACAAAGGGGAAAGGCTGCTACATTCTTTAGACATCCATAGGCAGCTACGTTACTATTTGGACAGAACAAAGTCCTTCAGGATATCTGAACAACTCTGTGTGTCCTATGCTGTAGGGGCTCAAGGGAAGCCAGTTACCAAGCAGACTATTTCAAAGTGGATAGGCCACTGCATACGGTTTTGTTATTCCTATCATGGGAAATCTGTCCCTACAGGTATCAGATCACACTCCACCAGGGCCACAGCTACCTCTACAGCCTTCCTCAGAGGAGTTCCTACCAAAGACATTTTGGAGGCAGCCACTTGGAGTTCTGTACATACCTTCACAAAACACTACCACCTGCCTTTATATTCCAGAACCAGAGCAGGCTTTGCCACTGCTGTGTTGCAGGGCATTCTGGCTCAACCCAGTTCCTCCTAGTACCTACCACCCTGTGCATAGCTTTGGGACTCTACCCATCTGTGATTACTGCAGCTGTATGCACGATGAACATAGTACAGTTTTGTACCTACCATAAATGTAGATGTTCGAGTGCTAATACAGCTGCAGTACAGGTTTCCCTCCCTCCTTCCCCACTTGGTAAAGGCATGGGGCCTAACATCCTCTTCATACAACCTGACTGGGTTATCCTTCTATGGTTTATTTGCTTGCAACTACTGATTTTGGATTATATTGCATTGCTTGTAGATGCATATAAACATAATTTATGTATTGCCTTCCTTCTGGGGGCACCTGACATCTGGGGCAAGAAAGACTGAAGAACATGGCGTCGGCTGTGTCTTATATACTCCGGCCTCGCTGACGTCAGGAGAGAAAGCGACAACAACCGACGCCGGACCTAGACTTTGGAATTCGGCCGACCGAGGGACCGCCTGACGGCAGAAAACCCATCTGTGATTACTGCAGCTGTATTAGCACTTGACATCTACATTTATGGTAGGTACAAAACTGTACTTTTTATTTACATCTACAATGATAACAGAAATTAAAATAAAATAGCACAAACACGGAGCCATTTGCTAAACAAACAATACAGTCTCGCAATGAAAACAGACTTTGCATGAGCAGTAAACTTCTCTGCCCTAGAAACTCACATTCATTGAAAGGGCATGAAAACTCACATTTATTTTGCATCTGGCCAGTGGAGGACTAAGCTTACTTTTGGGTTGTTTTCAAACCATAGGCTTCTTACACATTTTTAGAGCCATGCGTACAGATATACATTCTTTGATTCTCCTTCCTGATTGTATAATACAGCACCACTTGTTAGCACCACTTGTTAGTGTGTTTTAAATTTCTAGTTTTGAACAGTCTTCTAGTAAGCGATGAAACAAAATGTATGAAGCAATAATGACAAATCTACCAATTTCAGAAAATCTCAACCATACAAGGCCACTCAAACTTCTGTCATTACAATCCACCAATATCAGTAAATATGCAAAATCTCTGCAGAAGCAAATTCATCTAAACAATTCCATATTAAGGGATCTGTTAACTAATGAAGAGGTTGCTGCTAGCAAACAGATTTATATTTCATTCTTTCATGTACAAATAAAGTGCCTATGTTGCAGCTAAAATGTATTCTAAGTGAACCTATGTTGTGGTAGTAAATAGTTTTAAAACTATTGCCCTTTTTAGATCACTAAGTGCCCTCCTCACCCCCCCCCCGGTCTTCAACAGCTTTCAGCGTCTATGGCTTGGCCCAAGATTCCCACTCTACCGTTCAGTATTTAATTTATTCTTTTGATATTTTAAAGCATTTTATTCCTGTTTGACAGAAAAAAATCGCTCTTTTTCTCTGCTGTGATCTGTTCAGCTTTAAATCACTTTGCAGAAGGGCGATCTAGCAGGGACTTCGTAGTTTTTTGTTGAATCACTTGAGAGCTCTTGTTGCTGCGTTTTTTATATAAGGAAGTGCAGGATCATCCATCTTGGGGTAGAAGGTGTTTGCCTGGTCTCACTGCACTGGGACGCACTGTAGAAGAGCTCAGTGTAGTCGTTTATTGGTGAAATTAAATGGGAGCTAGATTTCATTTTTTTTTTATGTTTGATATAGATTAGGCACATTTGCACAGAACTGCTCACCTCACAGTGGCAGTTGGCAGTGTTCTGTGCAGAAACCACTCCAGCAAGGAGATATCTGTAAAACCCAGTGCATAACCAGTGATAGCTCACCCTAATACACATTTAGACAAATGGATATGCAAAATCCAACGTTCTGTTTGGCCAGCTTGACAGATATGAGCATCCTTATACAATGTAACTTTATTTATTTTACATTTGTTTACCGGGATAGTCCGACTAGATACATATCCATTTTCAGCAGAGGCCCGGGGAGAAAAGCTCCAAGGCGACATTCAACAAACTGTTAAATTTTTACAGTTTAAAGCACAAAATTAAACAAAATGATTTTTACACAGATGTAAACAAATACAAAACAGATAAATTATTACATTTTTACTCAGATGGAAAATTCTAGACCGCGTTTTTAAGATTGATAGGGTATTGAATGCCTAGTAGGCTAACCTGGTAGTAGATCCAAGGAGATCATAGGATTTATAAGTTAAGAAACAATAAAGTGTAGGCAGAAGTCCTCCATGTGCACACAAGTGATGGTTAGAGTTAGTCTGGATTAGGACAAGGACATAGCCATCGTTTTTTAAAGTGCTGAATCAGACTTTTCTTGAATTGAGGTAGAGAGAGTTCAGATGTAAGATTAGCAGGAAGAGAATTACAAGTTTTGTCAACAGAGTTAGCAAATAGAGATTTACCAGCTGTGTTGTTGGATTTGAGAGTTTGAACTAGTATTCTTTCAGATGAACGAAGTGCGCTGAGGTTACTGTAGGGGGCGATGAGGTTTTTAAGTACAGGTGTATTATCTGGTTGGTGCAAGATCTTGTGTGCAACTATTAGCTGGTTAACCTGAAGTAGGTTAGGCAGTTCAAGCCATTCTAGTAGATTTAGGTTATGACAGTGATGAGTTCTGTAGGCTGCATTGGTAGCAGATCTAGAAATGTAATTGTAGGTGCTAGAAAGTTTAAGGTCAGTTTTGCTGAGGTTTGTAAATGGAGGGGAAGCATAGAGGAGGGTGGAGAGTAAATGTTAACGAGCAATTACAGTTCTGGCTAATGGCATTAGGAGGGGCATGAGCCTATATAGTGAGCCAAGTTTTTTATTAACTGTTTTAATAGTTTTATTGATATGCAGATCAAACTTAAGGTTATTATCTATTATAACTCCTAAGAGTTTGGTTGAGGAATCTGGGGAAATAATGGTGTCGTTGGATTTTAAAGTAAAGGTTTTAGGGGCAGACCTGTGAGTGGGTGAGAAAAGCAGCAGTTTGGTTTTATTAGGATTTAACATGAGACGACAGTTAAGGAGCCAATTTTCAACTGTGTTAAAAGTATTTTGGGATAGAATATGCAACTCTGTTGGTGAAGTGTCGGAGCATACTAAAGGGGAGTCATCCGCATATTGAATGCATGTTGTGTTTGGGATTACCTTCTACAAATCATTGATGAAAATGGAAAATAGTGGAGCTAGTATGGAGCCTTGGGGTACTCCGAGGGTGATGGGTAATAAGTCATATTCACAAGCAGCCATTTAATCCATACACTAACACATGGGAGAGATGTAAATACATAGCTTCCCTGGAGACAAAAGTCTTGCTTACAAATAAGATTGTCAAGAACACACGCACACTACACACTACATCCACTATATCCACTGCATATAACGCTCACCACATGCTCAGACCATCATATGCTGTAACACTTAAATCTTCCCAAACTTCAAAGACCTAAGCCCAAAAATGGCAATGCCTATCCTTAGCAATCTCTAGCCCGCACATCAAATGCAACTAAACACCGTACATATACCTATACCCAGCGGTTCCCCCAACATCGAAGCCCCATAAAGCAAGTATGCACTTTACCTTGGACTCTTTTCATAGTGGATAACATTATATGACACACACATGCCCCACTTACCATGTCAGACAAGGAAATCTAAGTTAGTTGCTTATCTTGAGCCAGAATCTGCAATATCACACACAAGTCCAGTCACTGCACCACAGGTACCAGTATGATTCTGTCATAGTCCATCATCATTTTCTTTCTGCTGTTCCCGTTAGGGGTCGCCACAGTGGATCAACTGTTTCCATTTCTTCCTGTCCTCTGCATCTTGCTGTCACACCAACCACCTGCATGTTCTCTCTCACCACATCCATAAACCTCATCTTAGGCCTTCCTCTTTTCCTGTTACCTGGTAGCTTCATCCTTAGCATCATTTTCCCAATGTGCTCAGCTTCCCTCCTCAGCACATGTCCAAACCAATGTAATCTTGCCTCTCTGGCTTTGTCTCCAAACCTTCCAACCTGGGCTGACGCTCTAATATACTTATTCCTGATCCTGTCCACCCTCGTCATACCCAGTGCAAATCTTAACATCTTTAACTCTGCCACATCCAGCTCTAACTCCTGCCTTTTTGTTAATGCCACTGTCTCTAACCCATATAACATAGCTGGTCTCAGTACCCTCTTGTAGACCTTCCCTTTCACTCTTACTGGTACTCGTCTGTCACAAATCACTCCTGACACTCTTCTCCACCCACTCCATCCTGCCTGTACTCTCTTCTTCACCTCTCTTCCACACTCACCATTACTCTGAACTGTTGATCCCAAGTATTTAAACTCATCCACCTTCCCCACCTCTACTCCCTGCATTCTCACCATTCCTCTGTCCTCCCTCTCATTCACACATATATATTCTGTCTTAGTCCTGCTGACCTTCATTCCTCTTCTCTCTAGAGCATATCTCCATCTCTCCAGAGTCTCCTCCACCTGTTCCCTACTCTCACTACAGATCTCAATGTCATCTGCAAACATCATAGTCCACGGTTTCGTCTGTCATCCTGTCCATCACCATTGCAAATAGGAAAGGACTCAGAGCTGATCTTTGATGTAATCCCACCTCCACCTTAAACACATCCGTCACTCCCACCGCAGACCTCACCACTGTCACGCTACCCTCGTACATATCCTGTACCACTCTTACATACTTCTCTGACACTCCTGACTTCCTCATACAATACCACAGCTCCTCTCTATAGTCCATGTCGATGTAAATTACCTGAGACATACTTCACTGGACTATTTAAAGAGAGACTTTATGGATCTTTGAGTATGTTTGAGACCGGTATATGCCTTGCATTGAGCAGCATTTTACCTTCAAGGATGGTATAGTTTGAACAAAAATGATTGATTTTAACAGCTGGCTTAATTTCTGGTGTCATTTCAGGCGAATTCCATATCTTTCAGCATGGGAGGGCATTGTTAACAGACCGTGTTGCTTTCCCAAGGATGGTCTGCACTTGTCCTCCTGGGATTTCAGATATTGGCTAAAACTTTATCTACCCTTCAGAGCCTTCCAGTATAGCAATACAAACTCATATTAACCTTAGTGTTAATGCTCAGTGCTAGGAGCCTTAACAAGAAATTCCACAACCTGCAAACCTCTCTTCAGTTTGGAGAATATCGACATCTGTGCCATGACTTTATTTCATTATTTGACATTTGTTAACAGGGTTGGTCCAACTGAGTCAGAGGCTCATTTTCCATGGAGACCCAAGGAGGAACGCTCCAGAGATTTTACAGACATAAAAACACATTTTAACATAGTTAACAGTTAATCAAACTACAGTTCATAAAACAGTAGTAATGCAATTACAGGTAATTAAGATGTACAGAAAAAAATGTGAACAAGATAAAAATAACAAAGCATATAAAGATAATGGTTGTAATATCAGCAATTTTTTTCCTTCTAGCAGACAGATAAAATAGAAATGAAACATTGATTTAGTTTAAAGCTGCAGAAAGTACTCCTGCAGTCATGGCTACAGTGTCTTCCATGCATTTAGACCAACAGCAGCACAGACATTGAGTAAAGGTGGAGGTGTCTCAGTCTACATCAACAACAAATATACCTCCAGGTTGTTTAAAAAGGATGAGGCCCTGGAGTTCATACATGTAGAAGTCACCATATATACAGTCCCTTACCACAGCCTATCTAGCTGTAGGTCACCATCTATGCCCCAAGAATCTCATAACTTCTACCTACACCTACTGGAGACACCCACAATCCAGCCAAATACCCTATTCATAGAGGACTTTAACTATCCCTGTATAGACTGGGAAACCGACTTTGCCTCAAATACACAGGCACAACATTTCCTAGATTTTATTAAAACCCAAATATACTGGACCAGATACTGGGCACTCCGAGAGGTTTAAACATACTGAACCTAGTACTTGCCAACATTGGGAGGCCGCTGCACTCCCCCCCCCCCCCAACCCCCATGTCATGTTTTCACTAATGAGATCATACCACAAAGCTGTCTCCTTCAAAATAAAAATCAACTTGGAAAACCCAACTAAACCTGTAACAGTCTAGAACTATTTTAAAGTAAACTACATCCTACTGAGCAACAGTTTGCCAAAATTCATTGTCCCCCTGAACCCCCCAGATCACAGCAACCTTTGCAAAATTGTTCACAGAAACCATGTACAAACATGTAAATGGCTGCATAGAGGCAGCTGTACCTACCAGAAGTAAGCCTATAACAAACACCAAAAGCAATCACAGAAGTCCTGAACTTAAGGTAAGTAACAAAAGGAAACAAGTCATGGACAAAATCAGAAACAGCTACTCTCATGAAGACGAGTGCTCCCTGATTAAACTAAGGCAACCAAGTCCACAAGGCCAACTATGAAGTCAGCATAGTATCTCCGGTTAAGGACAACCACAAGGCCGTCTTCAGCTGTGTCCAAAATCTTAAAGGTAACACACAGCAGTGTGCTGAACTGGTGGTAAATTGTACCACTTTCACTGAGCTGGGAGACACAGTGAATCTGCTGGCTGAGAAATTCAGCTCTGACTTCACCCCCCCGTTATCCCCTGTGGAAATCCCTTCTAGCATATTGTCCCCAACTGTCAGTAGGGAGCAGGTTTTGGCAGTGTTCGCCAGGACCAAAAACACTGCCTCACTGGTTCCTGACAATATCCCAGGTTGCTTCCTAAATAGCTTAAAGCATGGCCTTTCAGGACAACTTGAGGCATTTTTCAACTACAAGATCAAAAACAATTTACTTACCAAGTGAATAGAGGTCTGCAATGGTCATCCCTCATCACAAGGGTGGTCCATCAATTGACCCCGGAAACTACAGACCCATCAGTCTGACAATTCTAATACGCAAAGCCATGGAATGAATTACTATGAAATGCTCGACAATGATATTGACAGCCTACAGACACTAGACCCATCCCAGTTTGTCTTGCCTGCTTAACTTGGTAGACTTCTTTGAGAGAGTCACCAAGGCAACAGATGAGGAGGAAAGTACATACTGCCTACCTTGATATGGCTTAAACATTTGATACAATACCCCGCTCAGTTATAGGTTCATAGGTTGGTACTAGGCTATCGGCCCTAGGGCCTATACAAGCCTAGCCATAACAATTCCCACAATGGGATGGCTATTTCTTTCCATAATATTTATTTCCCTGGACCTTGTCGACTGTTGACAAACTCACCAAACTAAGCATAAATCCTGCATAACTTCCTGGATTTCCAGCTGGCTCACAGATAGGACCCAAAAAGTCGGGAGACTACATCCACTGAGAGACTGGTCACCAATGTAGTACCTCAGTGCTGCATGCTGGGACTGCTCCTGTTTGCATCTACTTCTCAAAAGTCAAAGCTAATGTCAAGGGCCTCTGGCTGACCAAGCCACAGATGACTGTAAATTGGAAACTCATAAATTCTCCCTACGACATAAACATCCTGCAAAAAGGTCGAATACAGTCAAGTGACTGGTGCTAAAGCCACGCATTAAAAGTCCATGCCAAGAAGTGCATTATTAGTGCCCTGGGGAAGATGTCCACCCAAGCTAATTACTTCAGCAATAAAACACCCAAAGAGTTCAGCCAGTATTTAAAGATTTGGAACATAAGTAGACAGTAATTTGGCTTTTGACCAACATGTAGCCAAGATAGTAAGGAAGTCATTCTGTGTCACCCAGCTTATATGTAAGAGTATGGCATACAGGTCCAGGGAAGCTATAGTACCACTGTACTCTGCCCTTATTAGACCCATCATTGAGTACATTGTTCCCATTGGCATGTACCTCACCAGGGATTTGCAATATTTGGACTACCCAAAGTGGTTCCTCACTAGGGGAATTCAAGGTAATGACACACAGTCCTCCGCAGATCACATTAAGGCCCTATCCCTGTACTCCATCTCCTACAGGTTACTGAGAGGTGATCTCTGACTGGCGTATAAGAAAGACACATCCCCAAAACAAACAAGACCAGAAACACTGGATCCACGGAAATTAAACTTTGCCTACAACATGAATAGAACTTGCTGGCAAGACCAGTATGTCTCTCAATGGATCTCCATGCTGTGGAATGGGTTCCCCATCTGTGTAAAGCACAGTTCATCTCTGACACTGTTCAAATGCAATCTTGACGATTGGATTGGAAATTCACCCCTGGCCTGGCCAACGTCTCTAACTGAGGCTAAAAGTAAGTAAAATGCAACCTTACTAGCAACCACCCACAGACGTGCACAGCCCTTAGCTACCGTATAACTAACATACCCATCCTAACAGACACTTAAGGTACATGGGGACAAAATTGGGTTGGGTTGCACAGCTAGGCTTACAAAAGCCCTGGTGGTTGTTTAGGCCAGTATATACTTATGGACCAAAGGAGTTTCTGGCCTGCAGTTTCATCCCACAATCCTACTAAGTGGCACTGTCTGTGATTAATGTGGAATCTCTACGTAAGGCTATAACTTCCCCAATTGTCCAGTTGTCCATTCCCTTGAAAAGGAATCTGGGACCCTTTATTGTTGATTGACTTTATTTTTATTTAATTTTATTTAACTGGATTATAGCACTCATCCAAGTGGACTGTTTTCAGATTCAGTCCAGGTTAAAGAAGTAGAGATAATCTGGACAGCAGGGGTGAATACTAGATGAAATAGCAGTATAATCCAAGTAGACAGTAGTTTGTGCAAAAACACAGTCAGTATTTGCAAAATATTTCTATCAGGTGTGAAGGAAGGTGGGGAGCTTTGGAGGATAGTATCATGGAAAAAGAAAACGAGGGTGGAAGAATCTAACAGGTGGAAGAGTGGCATGATAAATGTTCATGATTCCTACTGCCTCAGTGGCATTTTGGGTTATTTGCCAAGGTAACCCAGTACTGCCCAGATTTCAAAAGCTTTGACTTTCTCCACCTGTCTTCCTGTGACAGCTTTAGAGTTTGTAACGAAGAAATAGAGACAATAAATCCAACCACAGGACTGCCAAAATAACTTTAGTTAAGCGCTTTCAC